>NC_046156.1:148044981-148073517 GCF_011064425.1 Rattus rattus | reverse complement strand
CACATGGCATCTTAGTATGCGATTCAATGCATCTCTCTTTTTCTCTCAATAAGGCATTATTTTTAATCTCTACTGAGCAGGCAATCATAAGATTGATTTCTCCTCACATCCAAAATACTCATGATTTTCCAGATCATCTTCTTTTTCTCCACCTCTGAGGTATATAATTCTATCTCTCATCAAAGATCTATCTTTTAAAAACAAAGAAAACAATGAAGTTGTAGCTCCTCAAAAGGTTTATAAACAACCAGGCAGTGGTGGCCTTTAATCCCAGGGTTTGAAATGAAAAGGCAGTAAGATCTCTGAGTTGGAGGCCAGATGGGTCTACAGAGTGAGTCTTAGGACAGTTCGAATACACAAAGAAGCCCTGTGTTTAAGAACCATAGAAAATAAACTAAAACCCTTACCAACTGAGAAAATATGTGCCAATGTTGGTGCAAAGTTTGCAATAATGGACATACTTAAAAGTAAAGCCCAATAGTTCCTTTTTTATGTGAATTAAGCAGTTCTGTGCTTTTACACATAAATTCTAAGTCATCAAGTAATTTAGCTGTAGCTGAAGCAAAATTTAATGTTTAAATAAATGCTTAATTTCTATAATGAACAATATGCAAAAAGCAGAAATTAGTAATGTTTACAACTCAAAACATTTGATTAACTCATATTCAGATATTGTTTGTTAAGAAAGCTCATCAGTATCAAAATACTTAAATATACTATTCAACAAAATACTTTGGATAAATATTATTTTTAAAGACTGTGAAAGAAAAATGAGTTTTATTAAGTAAATCTGGGACAGCAGCTGCACAGATTGTTAGCTATGCTAAGAATAAGTCTATAAACAAAAGAAATTTTCATTTTTTATTTATTCATATTAACAGTGATGAAAATGTGGATTAACCCCTTTTAGAATCAAAGTAGGTTTTTTAAAAAAATATTTAACAATACTGTAACATGATTTTATTCAGGAAAAGAATTTGCGATAATTTTACCAGAAATCTTCTGCTATGTAAATATTTCACAACTTTGTGAATGCCAGAGCTGAAGGTTGTTCAGAGCTGTGATAAATTTAATGTCAAAACGCATACAGAGAAGTGACTGGGAATGTTGTCAAGATAGTCAAACTGTAGATTACATCAAGTCAAATTTATATCCAATTCATTTTTATTTGAATCTGTTGCTTAAATTTCCATAGGTGGATTAATTTTAGTCAAATGTGGGTGAGATCTCATGAACTTTCTTCTTTCATATTAGGGTGTTTTATCCTTGTTGTAAGGGATGCTGAGACTGGGCAAAACAGTCTTCCCAAGTGACTAGCATACTAGTCCGATATCAAATGGTGAGCCCTGAAAACATATACACAAGAAATACTGTACAATTTTGTAGCGCACACAGCTTCAGTAAGCACTAGAATTGTTAAACATGCAGCCTTTTTTTCTTTAAGTGAATGTGTTTGAATTTGGACCTAGACAAGTGACAGAGGTGCTTATTTTACATATCAAAACAGACCTGGCCTCCAAGTTCTGGCAGTATACACCCTACCTCCAACCCTGAACTTTCCAGCCCAGGGTCTGAGCTGCCTTTCTTCCAAAGGGTTCTTTCCATTTAACACAGATAGTTCGTGCGCGCCACACACTGTGCACATGAGTTCTTTCTCTTCCCCATCTCCTGCTTCTCCCCATGGCGACTGCCCCTGGCTACAATTCTTGGGGTAGCTTCTCAATAAACCTGCCTTTAATATAATCTAGTTTGGTTTGCATTGGCTCATTTCACCAGTGGAGAAATAACCTATGTGTAGGTAATGAAACCTTTTCACTATGAAGGCTGGACAGAATGTTGTCTGCCAACCTATTGCCTTCATCTGAATCACCTCAAATTCTGAGCACTCTTTAGGGCTTCACCCTAGGCTTCACTCTCAGTCAACAGAAGTCATTTTATTGAAGACGACCCATGCACTTTGTATTTACAGTCGACAGAACCCACCCTTATGTTTATTACCAATTTCTTCTCATTATGCCCTTATCCTGAACGCTGTTTCTCAGTCAATACGAATCCGTTCTTATGTCACACAGCTGATTCCTTCAGAGAGGTATTTTGCAAGGGAGTTTCCAGGAAGCCATGCTTAAAGATTTGTTGTGATAGCTGCCACATGTAAACTTTGTCCCAAAGTTTCACTCTGTTTTTAACTATGCAAGGAAAATAAACCACTTGGACAGACATAAGAAGGTTTTGACTCAGCTAAAAGTCATGTTGACTTGAGTTTCATTTGACCTCACATGAAGGATTTTCCTTGGCGCTCTGTTGTTTACAGAGAACTCCCTTAACAATTCTGAGCAGTTAGATATCTTCCCAAGATTGTTTTAATGATACTGTATTGGGAAAAAAAACAGCATAATATGACTAACATTGTTTCAGTAGAATGTTTTGAGTACCTTTAATAATAAACCATGGAAGAAAAGAGAAAGGAACAATGGATTTCGGCTGTCATATTTTGAGCATGACATTTGCGGACAAGTGAGTGGAACATAATGCCCTTGTCAAGTTGTACCCTCAAGGACACTTGACTAGAGCCTGGCATTTCATGAAGTAACACCAAAAATAAAATAAATTGATATTCTCCAATGTTGCCTCAGGCTTATTGATTATTACATGAGCATGTGCTGACTTGAGTCAATAGCTACAGTGTCTCAAAATTATGTTATTTGCCATTTAAAGTAAATTAAAGATTATTTAATATGATATCATACTTTCTGAAATGCAATTCCGTGAGGAATTATCTGTACGTACTCATTCTCACACAGCAAAAGTATAATTGCAGCATTCACTGTGAAAGATAAGGTTATAGTAGTGAATTCTTTTGATGTTTTCTTTGTTTCACTTTGCTTTTGATGTTTTATATTTATTGGCCTTTGTATCTTCGGCTTTACACATGTTGGGAGAACCTCTAATACTGTAGCCATTACTTTTTTAAAATATTAACATCATGTACTTATTTCAGTGTTCTTTATATACAAATATAATTTTATTATGACAATTTAGTAATGACAGTCTTACGGTGACAATGGTATTTTATTTTCTATTATTTTATGTAGGTCTATTATTATTATTATTATTATTATTATTATTATTATTATTATTATTTAATGTTAGGAATTGAGCCAGGGCCTCATATATTCCCAATATTATCTTATTGTATATACACTCTTTGGTGTTTTCTAAGTTATAAATTATCAGAATACAATTGATGATAAAAGTCCTGGAAAGAAAAAGAATTCAAGGGGCATACATAAACATAGTAAAAGCCATATACAGCAAACCAGTAACTAACAATAAACTAAATGGAGAGAATCTTGAAGCAATCTCACTAAATCAGGGACTAGACAAGGCTGCCCACTCTCTCCCTATTTATTCAATATAGTTCTCGAGGTCCTAGCCAGAGCAATCAGACAACAAAAGGAGATCAAAGAGATACAGATTGGAAAGGAAGAAATCAAAATATCACTATTTGCAGATGAAATGATAGTATATTTAAGTGATCCAAAAGTTCCACCAGAGAACTACTAAACCCAATAAACACCTTCAGCAAAGTGGCTGGGTATAAAATTAACTCAAATAAATCAGTAGCCTTCCTCTACACAAAAGAGAAACAAGCTGAGAAAGAAATTAGGGAAATGACACCCTTCATAATAGTCTCAAATAATATAAAATAATAACTTTAACCAAGCAAGTGAAAGATCTGTACAATAAAAACTTCAAGCCTCTGAAGAAAGAAATTGAAGAAGAACTCAGAAGATGGAAAGATTTCCTATGCTCATGGATTGGCAGGATAAATATAGTAAAAATGGCCTTTTTACCAAAAGCGATCTACAGATTCAATGCAATCCCCATCAAAATACCATTCCAATTCTTCAGAGAGACTTAGACAGAACAATTTGCAAATTCATCTGGAATAACAAAAAACCCAGGACAGCTAAAACTATCATCAACAATAAAAGGACTTCCGGGGGAATCACTATCCCTGAACTCAAGCAGTATTACAGAGCAATAGTCATAAAAACTGTATGGTACAGAGACAGACAGATAGACCAGTGGAATAGAATTTAAAACCCAGGGCTGGGGATTTAGTTCAGTGGTAGAGCGCTTGCCTAGCAAGCACAAGGCCCTGGGTTCGATCCCCAGCTCAGAAAAATAGAAAAAAAAAAAAAAAAAAAGAATTGAAGACCCAGAAGTGAACTCACACACCTATGATCGCTTGATTTTTGACAAAAGAGCCAAAACTATCCAATGGAAAAAAGATAGAATTTTCAGCAAATGGTGCTGGTTCAACTGGAGGTCAACATGTAGAAGAATGCAGATCGATCCATGCTTATCACCCTGTACAAAGCTTAAGTCCAAGTGAATCAAGGACCTCCATATCAAACCAGGTACACTCAAACTAATAAAAGAAAAAGTGGGGAAGCATCTCGAACACATGGGCACTGGAGAAACTTTCCTGAACAAAACACCAATGCCTTATGCTCTAAGATCAAGAATCAACAAAAGGGATCTCATAAAACTGCAAAGCTTCTGTAAGGCAAAGGATACTGTTGTTAGGATAAAACGGCAACCAACAGATTGGGAAAAGATCTTTACCAATCCTACAACAGATAGAGGGCTAATATCCAAAATATACAAAGAACTCATGAAGTTAGACTGCTGATAGGGACTCTGGAGGTGGAGCTCTGTGCAGCAGCCAGGTGATCTGCAGCAGTGCAATATGAAAGCCTCTGTCACCTGGACTCTGCCCTGAACACAACTGAGGCTTGTATGGCAACCTGCTGAGAATCTGATTCAAATGATAGAATGTGGATCAGGCATATTACAACTACTGAAGAGCAATAGACAGCTAATTATCAATTCTGCGATTTTTTTTAAATCGGAGATGATGACAAACTTTAATCTATGCAGATCCTCACTCATGATAAGAAGACGATCTGCTGTAACAAATTGAAAGAGAAGTTCACTCTATTTCAGAGAAAGCTAGCCACTCAGTGCTTACTCAGTGAACTCCTGATTATTTAAGGAGAATCTACATATCACTAATTTCTTTAAGTAGCATAATCCTTAATGACAATCTGCAATGATTTGTCCTTACATAAAAAAAAAAAGTGTATTCTTCCCTTTCAAAGACATTTCTCTTTGCAACTTAGACTGAAAAATAGGACTCTGCAGATGATCCAATTCAAGCCTAGGCCCTCACCTGCAATGTTCAGGGCAGAGGGTAGGGTATATATGCCAGCCATGCTGCATAGCAGGTAAGGACTGAGGAATGCTGGGAGAACCTGGAGGCCCTGCCTGCTTTGGTATGCAAAATATGCACCTCAGCCAGTCCCTGGTCTGAATGCCAACAGAGAGACCAATATTTAAAACCACAACCAATCAAAATGCAGAGGTGTAGGGCCCAGTCCCAAAGGATACTCTCACTTAAGACTCAAGGAACATTGCCAAGAAGGAGACAGGAAACCTTTAAGGGACAGAGGATCAGGACTTTACTCTGACAATGTCTCTTAATAATATCAGAAGTTACACCCATAAAGCAACATGTCAAACTCTATGTAGACGTGTCCACAAAGTCTTGAGCTTACACAAAGAAATAAAAACATTTCTGAAAATCCAGGAGCAGGAAAAGTGATTCTGCCAAGAAAAGGACACACAATTGATTGTTTAGTGTCAAATGGTAACCTGGGAAAATATACATACAGGTAGTATTATATGTACTGAAAAGATTATATTTAGAAATATATACATATATAGGCAACAGAAGATAGTCTTTTTTAAAAGGCCATGCATTTGAACAAATGTAGGACAATATATATGAAGGGCTTGGAGGGAGGAGAAATAGGATAATTAAATTATAATGCTAAAAAAAGGATGATGTTGTATTCACCTATATATGATTATATATATCATATATAATTATATATATCATATATATATCATATATAATTTCAATCTAGGAAAATAAAGCAACATAATTTATTTCAAATTTAAAAGCTGATAGAATATTTTAGGTAGAATAAGTCGATGTGATAACAGACACAAACATTTCTTATAATCATGGTACATGATAGACTCAATCAAATCTATTCAAGGATGCAATATGTTTTATGTTAAATTTATTCGTTTTTGCAATGGGTAAAGATGCTTTAATATGTGTGGCTTACATTTGTTTTGTTAGTTTTTTATAGGCACTTAGAATTAAGAGACTTTGGGTCCTTAAAGTGTCAAAATTATTGAAGAATATGGGGATGTTTGGTTGAACTGAGTGCATTTTGCAACACTTTTGTGAGCCTATGGAGAAACACAGTAGGTGGTTATGGATTAAATTGAGGCTTCAAATGAACAAGGGCAGGATGTTGTGATTGTTAATGTCAATCATCCATTTGACATAATCTTGGATTACCAAGGATTTGCATATCGGGACCTAGCTTAGAAGGATTATAATGATGCTACTAATATAAGTCTAAAGATGTGTCAACTGGTACCATTCCCTGACTGGGACCCTGAGTTATACATGAATAAAGAGAACTAAGCAACAGACTTAGTGCCTACTCTGTTCCTTGACAGTGGATAAAATGTGGGTACCTGATCTAAGTTCCTGTTGCCTTTACTTCCTGTCAGGGTAGACTATACCTTAAATGCAATATAAAAAATTCATCCCTCAATTTGAATTTGCCTCATTACTGAAGCTGATTATCTTACTACCTCATGACCATCAAAGAACTCAATAAAAACCATTCAAAAATTGGCATATGAAGTGATTTGGAAAGTTGAAAAGGTTCAATTGAAGGTTCAAGGTTGAAATTGAGTACTTTAGAAAGTGATTGAGAATTAAAATAAGTAAAAAACTCCTTTGAACCACTGCCCTATCTGGGTCGACACGAGGACACACTGCATCTTCTTTGGTCAGTAATCTGGGACAGAAGTAGAGTTTATGTAACAAACTATAATTACAAGCTCAGTGGTTGGGCCATTAAAAAGCTCGGTAGCAATTCCCAAAGCCAAACTAACACTCAAATGATCATGGCCACTGTTCGTTGAGGCACTGCTGTGATCCACTAAGCTTTCTGAATCCCAGAGAAACCATGGCAATAAGAAGTATGCTCCCACAGCCAGAGTGAGTCAACAGGAAGAGCCCACTTCTCTCTATTCTAATGTCCAACCTTACATTACAACCAATGCTTCACAGTTGAATGATGTTGGCTCCCAAGTTTTACTCATCCACTGGCCTCACTTCTTAGGAATTAACAACCACTTCTTCGAGCATGTCAACAACTTTTTAAAAGAGAAACCAATAGAAAATATTTTTTTCACACGTACATTGATTCCTAAAGCACAGATATTTATGCTATAGAAACCGAGAAATTAAAATCTCACAGTCAAATGTCTATTGATTTTTATGGTGTCTATTTTAGGTAATATTTTTTGTTGGGACCAGGTTAAAAAATTCAAAATTAATGATCTGAAACTGCAATTCCCTTTGAAAATCTAAGATATATATGTGAGCATGTGTATATAACATAGTTGTTTATGAGATGAGTATATATGTTTTGTATGTTATATGTAAGCCATATTTTATAGTCGTTTTACATTTATTTGTTTTATGTGTATTTTTATATCATGGACTTTGATGGTCTGTTTTTGGTTTTTATTTCAATTTTACTTTCTTAGAGACATAATCCCTTCTCTAGCTCTGGCAGCCCTATACCTAACTAATTAGTGCCAGGCTGTCCTCAAACACATTACAGTCTTCTGGCCTAGCCTTCTAAATGATGAAACTAAAGATGGGAACCATTCATAATCATATTTTTGAACCAAACAATCAGCTCTTCCTAAAATCTCCCACAACATTCCATAAGCCTGTATTAATTTACATTACCACATCACAAGTTCTCTTCTCACTATTCTGGCTTGCACTTTTTTGATCTTAATAATACTTATCACAACAAATATGTGATGTCAGATTTTGTTTTGCTCAGTCTTAGTGACTGAATACCTTTGGTACACTTGTTAGTTATATATGTTTTAAAAAGCTCTATTCAGGTTATATGAAATCTATTTTATATTTTTCCTTTTATTGAAAATAGTGTTTTTCTCGTGTAAGCTATCATGATGACTGTTTTCTCTCCCCACCCTTTTCAGTTCCTTCCCACCACTCATACTATCCTCATTCAATCCCTTTCTCTTATTAATATAAAAACAAAACACAAAAACAGGTATCTGAGGAATAATGATTAAAATAAAAGCATAATAAGATGAAACAAAACTAAAACACTACAGTTTAACAAAACAAACAATAAGAAGAAAAGGAATGCAGGAGAAAACAGAAACAGATATTTTGGCATTCTCAATAATTCCATAAAACCACTAAAGTGGAAGCACTAATGTATATGCAGATGATATGGTGCATATCTGCGCAGGTCCTGTGCATGCCATTTCACTCTTTGTGAATCCTATATGGGTTCATCATGTTGGTTTAGTAAGCCTTCTTTTCTTGATGTCTTCCATTCCCTCTGGTTCTTACACTCTTTCTGCATCCTTTTCTGCAGGTTTCCCTGAGCCCCAACTAGGAGGGAATTGATGGGGACATCTCACTTAGTGGTGAGTGTTGCAAAATCTCTGAGTCCATGCATAACGTTCGGCTGTGGGTCTCTGTATCTGTTCACATCTGACTTAGATACAGCTTCTCTGATGATGGCTGAGCAAGGCACTGATCTATGAGTATAAAAACTGTTATTAGTAGTCATCTTACTGTTTCTGTTGTTGTTTACTTTTTGTCCAGTCCTTATTTTAAACAGGAGTATTTGGTTTTACTATAGGTCCCAGGACTATATAGTTATAGCAGTATATATTAAAATTAAAATGACCGCAGAGAGTGGAAACTAGAACTACTTACATGTATCACAAGGAAAAAGAACCTAAATATAGCCATATCCAAATCACCATTTTATTCCTACTCCACAAATTTGAGAGTTTACTTATATCCTTTATCAGGCCAATGTGGAATTGCACACAACAAAACAGAATACTCATTTTCATAACAGGCACCTCTAAGTTTAAGCAAAACATTCATCATCTTTCTCTATGATGTTGTCAACAAGAATCCAAATCTAATCAACATGTCATTTAAAATATACTATCATTTTATTTGAATGAGCAGATTGTGTAATTAAAATTTTAATTTATACAGTTTTTCCTATATAGGATGGATTATATTGAACTTCTTATCCCATTTCCTAGGATAGTTCAGATACACTTGATATTCACTTAGCAATTATTACCTGATTGATTTTGATAGTCACTTGGTGTCTAAATTGTTGCCTTATATATACACGTATCTGTATCTCATGGTTTTGTATATATAAAAGTATATGTGCATCACACTTGTTTCTAACAAGACCAAGCTAAACTTCTTAAAATTATAAACAAAATCAGACCGATGAAACTTCAGGTGGAGTAGTCTGATGTAAGATGAGTTAATAAAGAGTTAATGAGATAATGTTAAAAGCATACTTATGTACTACTTGAGGCATGCCATCTATATTTAATTTTCCAAATTTTAATGGAACATTGACATGGGCATCTTGCTAATTGCCACTAAAGTGTGATAAGCTACAAAAATATCCTGACACCAACCCAGTTGAAAAATAGTTACTTTCTGAATCTGGGGAGGACATTGGTTGAACAGGCATTTTGTGAAAACCAGTATCTATGTGTAATGAGGATGACTGGTTGATATGGACAGTGCTTTAGTAAAATCCACAAACTGAAAATATAGTTATTTCTGACAAGCCAACAATAAGCATGACAGAAACAGAAAAATGCCCAATAGAATTTCAAAACTGGCTTGGTAGTGTATTCCCTTGAGTAATAACACAATATTTATTCCTGTGGCTACTGTCAACTATTTCTGATTTCAGGTGTTTCGTTATATATTTATTTCTGTACAAATGGACAGTTGACATCTATTTCAAAATTGGTACCTTCACCAAGATTGTATGTTAATCTATAGAAATTATATCAAAAGTAAATTTATACCAAATATCAATTTAACACTTCAAATAGGAAAAATGCTTTTCAACAAGTATAGGAAAAAATAATTGAAAAGTAAGAAAAATAAAGAAAACCTAATCCACACAAACATGCCCTTTAGTTAATGTGGATGGGGGAACATGACTGCCAATATATAACCTTGGTCTTCCCTTTGTGTGTTATGCTGAAAAACAGCACTGTAGCATTAATCCAAGTAAAGGGAAATGCATTCCATTCTCAATAGGAATACATTATTCAGCATGCAATTAATACATTCATGTTTATCATTAATGGATAAAAGTTGTCGAATTATCTTCTTAGCTACAGAATGAACACAAATCATTAAATTGACATTACTAATGCCACTTACCTATCAAAGTATCCCAGATGAAAACCAAAGCTATGAACCAAGCCCTGTTAGAATGACATTTCCTGTTTATAAATGAGTGCTTTCCTGAAGACAAAATAATGCAGTAAAAAGATAGGAACATTGCTATTCACATTTAATTTCTCTTTATTTAGAAATGGGCTTTGAACATGTGATTAATTATATTAATTATATCACTGAGGCATACTGAAATAGAAAGAATATATTTTTTTATAATTTGTTCAATTTTGTTTGTGCTGCATTACCCACTTTTTTATAACTTCCATGCATACCTGGGAAGGAAGATCTTTCCTCAGAAAATTCTTGAAAGAACCTGATATCTGCAAATTATCTGGTTATCTTTAAATAATACGACAAATCCTTTTCTTTCTACTTTTGCTTTTTTATTTTTATTTTTAAAATAATTTTTAAATTTCAATCTATTTTAATCATAGTAAAATTCCCTTCTCTCAAGTTTACCCAGAAACTTTCTTTCTCCCTACTCACCCAACTTGAATTTGTTTCTCTAAAAGCAAACGTAAAATGCTATACAACAAAATGTGCCAAAAACTAGGAATAAAAGACATCACATAAAAAGAAACACAAAAAAACTCTAAAAACAAAAGCACTCATGCCCAACAACAACAACAAAAATGGAGTGCATATTTGTTTGTTTACTACTCTTGAACATGAGATAGAATGTTTGATAAATCCAATGTCACTCCATTGGAAGAGAAATGGAATTTCTCCCAGCAGGTATAAATGACAGTTCCATTGTAAACCTTTATTGTGGTGACTAGGTTAACATTCAATCCTACATACATTCATTCATTCATTTAAAAAACATAACAAAATATAGTAAGATAAAACAAAAGCTATCATGTTGAAGTTAGATAAGACAGACCAACAGAAGAGCTGAAGAGGAGGCAAAAGAGTCAGAAATTCACTCATTTGCACACTTGGGAATCATAGAAGACACTAAACTGGAATATTATCTATGCGGAAGACCTAGCATAGACCGTGCCAGGCCCTGTGCATGTTGTGAGTCTCTGTGAGTTTTCATTAGCTTTGATCCAGCGTCTCATTGGGCTGTTACTTTCTGCCTTGCTGTACTCGCTGTGCTCTGAGGTTAGGGAGTGACTAAAGCCTTTTCCATGAACTCTCTTAAACAGAGCACCATGACGTCCATGTCTTAACATCGAGCAGGTTCTTTAATCTATTAAAAATATAAAAACTGAAAAATCATGATACATACATAATCTCCATCCATAGCTTACATAAATGTTTTTCTTACCCATTTGGACAATAAAAGTGGTTAATAAAACATATAAAAATTTTCCCTAAAATCTAATTGTGTTGGTCTTTTGTCACAAAGTTTTAGAGTATGAAGTAGCTGTTTAATTTATATAAAAATGTATTACATCAAAATCTGTATGCACTTTAATTATGCCTAGAACATATTTTATTTATAAGAATATAAAAATTAATTTTGTATTTTAAAGTGCAATGATTTAGAGAGTGTCAGTACAATAGTGATTGCTGTAGTAGAATAATGGCAATGTAATTCTTAAATAGGTCTACAAATTAGCAATAAATATCAAGATTAACAAAAAAACAAGGTAACAAGAATCACATATCAGAATGTAAAGTAATTGAACTATATGATAACTACTTATATATAAGTTTACAAATGTGGCTGTATTTTCAATCAGTTTTGATCATTAATTAAAAGTTACTTCATTGAGAAATATTGAGTTTAAGGAATGCAAGCTCATTAAAATGCCAATTAGAGGGTTATCATGGAAAAAGAGCAACAGAAATGTTTACAACATGCCAGTTTAAAGGCAGTAGGGAGATCTTTCAACTCCTTAAAATGAACTTCCTCATATCTTCTCTCTGTTGATTGAAACTGACTGTGTTTATAGGAATGTAGATTGGACAAATCCTTTAGGGATTTTCTCTTACCAACTGTCCAGGAAATTTGAGGAAGTCAGTGGCAGGAAAATTTCTCTACATTTCTATATCAAAGCAAATATTTTCTACTTGATAGATCCATCAGTAAAACAAGACGCATATAGATACATTGGTGGAAAAAATAAAAAGCTACATGCTTGGGAAGTCAAAGCATTTTACTGCTCCATAAAAGGCATTGAGGAGAAATACAGATTCCATGATCACTATCCTTGAGTACATCATTAAAACGTGATAATTAGGACAGTTTTTCTTTCAGTGAAAAAATATTGCATAATATCAAACAAAGGAATCTATGCAATTTTGTCTTGTTTCATTATTTTAGTAATTCGGTTATTCTTCTGTATAGTACAGATGTGGATGAGATGAATAGAAGAAAGTTAAAATGGGCTAGTCATTATTAGAACTAATGTGGTTAAAGAAGTGTAATACTTAATGAAAACGATTGATTATAAGGTAAATCTGCCTATAATCTCCTGTTGTCTATTGTGAGCTCTTGACAAGGTTGTGATGAGCCTACATTCAGTATAGTTCCACATGTGAGTTCCCATCCATGACCACTGACAGGAACCACTGAAAGAATGAGGAATGGATGAAGAAAGGTAGAAAATATTGAAGGTTTATGGCAAGACAATGTGGGAAGTATTGTGACACAAACGTTGTGAAATTTGTGGCATTCACTTTTGAATAAATAATTTATTGTTCCAAAGTTTTTTTTTTAAATAAAATGTAGTACACTGATAATGCCTTATTCACATGTCACATAAATGTAAATATTTGCTTCATTTTGACACAAGGTCACATATACTAGGATCCCTCAACATGTATTTGTACATACTGAATTAAAGCAATGTTGAAATTTGAAGAAAGTAAGTAATGAGTTTCAAGAATTTAATATTATCGTTTCACAGCATCAAAGCACTCATTGAAGAAAGGAAACAATAAGAGATAGTAAAACCCAACTTACTCTTTTTAGTAGCAGTAGCCAATTCCAGCTGGAGTATAGAGTAATGGTAGAACAAACAATGAGTTAACACCGAGTTCCCTGAACTGAAAGTGATGAATAATTTTTCATAACAGACAGACCAAGAAAAACACTTTGTATTAATATATGGTGTGTTCTCATTTTCTTAATAGTGGTGGCTAATAAGTCATTTTTGTAAGAGTGGAGATGCACACAACATTTAGCCTGTGCCTTTTGATGCTTGTGTTACTTGTGGAGAATGAGAAAGAAGATCTTAAGTGCTTGTCAAATATTGTCTGCTATGGGCATACACAGTCAAGGCTCCTGGTTTGATGAAATCATCTTATCTCAAGGGTTACATGGTACATTGAGATTGTGATGTTTGGAAAACAATCTTGACAGAGATGTTTAGTCGATGATATTATTAAGTAATGTTTTGATGTTCAGTTCCTGACTTATGCAAGATAAATCAGACACTGTGTCAGTTTTCTATGTGCTTATAGTCCTCTTGGAGATAAATTACACACATAAATAAGCAGATGATAAATAGATACTGATAATTGTCACACCATGAACAAAATTGAATGAAGTTCTATGGATACTCACAGCAGAAAATGTTGACTGCCAGATTAATTATATCTCTATGGACTAAAGTTTTACTCTCAAATAAATGCAGCCCAAATTCAAGTCCAAGTTAATTGGTGTACAAAAACCAATTCCTAGTGTAGATTCCCAGTAATTTTTCAAATATTTCTCACAGAGAAAATGCTTCATCTTGGTTAGGTTTTGATATTAAGTTAACACACACTGTATAAAACTTTCTAGTTTTGCATATTTTCATAAAATTTTCATAGTTTCTTGAGTTCATACATTTTCTGGGGGCAGCGATTGGGGGAAACATAAAGACAGACATTACCTACTGAAGGAAAGGTATCATTTTCTTTAACGATGAAGCTACCTAATGACTACATAGTAAGAAGGAGCAGGTCACAGCAAGAGGGAGACTAGAGGATATTCGGGGAAGGATGAATATAATAATAATATATAGACAATCCCCCTCTCTCTCTGTCTTTTTTCTGTCACGCATGCACCTTCCTTCCTCCCTTCCTTGCTTCCTACCTTCCTCCGATCAAATTAGGAAACAACCCTGCTTCAGCTGTGTAAATGCTTTGTAACAAAAAGCACCAACCATATTTTCTGTCTACAATTTGAAACCTTTCCCCATACTCCATCAACTTCCAATTTTTCTTTGCTTCTTAGTAAATATTTCAAGTGTGATTTTAAAGATTTACTTGTGTTATTTTTTAGTCTTTGGTATATTTGGGGAGGATATGTTCATATGGGTGCACATAACCTATGAGACCATCACAGTTCTTGGAAAGAGAGTTAGAGGTCTTTGTGAGCCACCTGGTATGGATGTTGGACACCAGGGATCTCTAGAACAATGGTATCTATAACCTCTGATCAAACTTTCCACCCCCTCATGTGTATATTTAAATGTATCTTTGGAAATTTATGGCATCAATTCTATATAACCATTGAAAGACTTCTTACTGTAAATTTAAATCACTTGGGTCTCACAGGAAGAATCTGCAAGTAACCATGCTCTGCTGACTTCTGAAGCTTTACTCCTGATTTTGTACCTGGATCCAGTGAATTTAATAAGTTTTCTTTATTATTAAGTTTGCCAGTTAGCTTACAGATAGAATGAATTGTCATTCTAAGTTAGAACAATTAGTCAGATGAAGCTTATATTTACCTTTGGAAGCTTTGAAATCCAACACTCACCTAGCAGTCTATAAGCCAAGTCACAGTTCGTAAGAGCATAGCTAATAGTTCTGGGTGCAGAGACAAGAAGTGCCATGGGAAAAAATTCCCACATGGAGGAGTTAGATAGATCACAAAACTAAAAACAAAGACGTGTATGCAAAGCATCTAACATTTTATGTTTAAAAGTGTTCATGGATTCAGGATATTTTAAGCATGGTATATAAGGCGAATGCCAGCAGCAAACCACTGAACTGAGAATAGGACCCCGTTGAAGGAATCAGAGAAAGAACTGGAAGAGCTTGAAGGGGCTCGAGACCCCATATGTACAACAATGCCAAGCAACCAGAGCTTCAAGGGACTAAGCCACTACCTAAAGACTATACATGGACTGACCCTGGACTTGACCTCATAAATACAATGAATATCTAAGTAAGCACCAGTGGAAGGGAAGCCCTGGGTCCTGCTAAGACTGAACCCCCAGTGAACTAGACTGTTGGGGGGGCGGCAATGGTGGGAGGATGGGAGGGAACACCCATAAAGAAGGAGGGGAGGGATTGGGGGGATGTTTGCCCGGAAACCGGGAAAGGGAATAACACTCGAAATGTAAATAAGAAATACTCAAGTTAATACAAAAAAAATAAATAAATAAAAAAATAAACATGGTATATATAAGAAAATACAATGGCTTACAAATTACAGATTATAAATTACAAATACCCTTTGCATTATTGATAAAAAATGTTGCTTAAAAAGTAAAAGGCCATATTAAGAGGTGACAAAGTGAAATGCCACTATCTCACTGTGATTAAAACTTTAAAAATTTTAAACTGCATTGAGAATTTCTTGCATGAATGTATGCTTACATTATTTTCACACCCCCCAACACCACCACCACTCTGTCTTCTAAACCTTCTAATCCTCTCAGATTCACAATTATTATTTTTACATATAAATGAACCAACTAAGTCTAGTCACTGTCGTTCCAATAAGTCTTTAGTACTGGGATTGGATAAGAGTCTCACTGATTGAGATTGCATTTCAAGAACTCCTTCATGTCTGGAACTGTAAAACTAAAGCACACAAGGGAGAAGAGATCATAGACACTTGAGGAGAGACTACCACTACTAAAATCCGAGTACTAAGATCTTCCTAACTCAGTAAAGTCTGTAACTATGTTCTAGTGCTTATCCTCATGAATCTCCCTGAAGAGTACCGTTCTTATTGAAGCTCATCAAATGTGCTTCTTTTGAAGCAAACTGAGACCACTACAGAAGCCCACAAATGGTAAAAATACAGAGAATAAATAATCATGGGTTTTCCGACACTAGTTATGTACAGGACATAACTCAAAGCCCTTAGTTTCAGGGATGTCACTGAAGAGGTTTCCATGGTGGGAGGGAGGATGGAGGTGGAAGCATAGAGTTAAAGCCAGAGGATTAGGATTCCAGCTTGAGAGTGTGTACATTCAAAGAAATAGTTTATAGGTAGCTCTACAGTCCTTGAAGAAAATATTTAACCTTGGTTTATTATTTATTATTATTGTTATTGTTATTATTATTATTTAATCATTTTTACAGTCCAGTCATTATCTCCCTTTGACTGTTTCTCATCCTATTTCTTCGAAGAGTGTGTCTAACTCTCTTCAATTTTCTGTTCAATTTGATTTAAGCACTGTGCAGAAAAGTATGGGACTTTATAGCTGGTTTTGCATATTTATTTATCTTTCACCTTCCCATTTTAGGAACTCACTGATAACTTTGAGCAATTAAGACATTAACAAAGTAGATAAGTAATAGTTATACCATATTAGTAAATTTATGAATGACTGTTCATGAAAAATATTCTCTCAGTGCATTCATACTTTACATGACACAAATCTACAATTTTTCTTGAATTCATTGAATGATGGCTTAAGTGTTTCCTAAAAAAAGAATATTCAGTATTTAAGTTTTTATCTTTCCTTTTTTTTTTCATTTTTCAGTGCTAGAAATTCCAGTGAGTTGTGAATACAGTGCAAGTCTTCTACCAGGGAGCTTTATCTGTGTTACATAGTCATAAATTTAAATATTCAAAATTTCCACAGTTATGTTGCCAGAATGTTTTTAGTCAAGATGACAGAAACAATATAGATGTAATTTAGTGCAAAAATCAAAAGGAAACTTTTTTTTTGGAAAACTGGATAAAAATAAATCATAATTAAGAATGGAAAAGCCATTTGTATAACCGATGAACCCATAAAATATTTGCCCCTTTCTACTGTCAATAGCAAGAAAATTATGTGAAAACAGTAGTTTGAAAAGTTTGGGAATTAGATATAACTAATCAGAGTATACTAATATAAAGTTAAAAAAATTCTTCGCAGGTGAATATGTTTCTCCTTAAAGCTTCATTTCAATTGCTTGAGATTTTAATAAGTATATTTTCTTGAAAACTTAAGCTTGAAATTGGAATAATCATGAACTACTGAACTCAGAAGCAACTTGAAATCACTTCTAATTTCAAGTAGAGACTTTTCCAAAAGTTAATACATATATTTTATGTACTTATGCATATACAATGTAAAACCAATACTGAATTATATCAATAAATATGTTTCTTTAAATAATATAATTTAGCATGAAATATTAGAAATAAGTCATTAGTTTTCTACCTTAAACTACATATTTTTCTTTTATTAATAGAGTTATAAAATTTATAATGTTTTCCACTAGAAACATTAGCATAATTTTGGGTTCTCTATCAAATTATCTTTTTCATAAATTTTGTTGATTTTATATAATAATTATATATAATTAACTTGATCAATGTTTTAAATAGTGCTTGCTCAATATTTTAGTTAATCAATGAGAATATTAATATTTTTAATAAAAAACATTTTTGTTTGCTGCATGACATGTGTTAACTAGCTTTAGAAACAATTTTATTGAGAAGATATATAGATTATTATGTACCAAACAACTAACCTAAGAGAAGTTAAACCATTGAAGAACTTAGAAAAGAAACTTTCTCTAAAGCAAAGAGTATAGGAAATTTCTTTTTAATATGGAAAGAACATATATCATAAGCATTAGTTTAGGAATATATGAAGCTTTTGTACTTCATTATTAAATATTTGGAAAACATTTGGAACTTACAAAGATTAGTGAAATGCTTATATTCTTTTTATACCATTTCTTAAAGATAGGATTTTAGGAACATCTGTAAGTCACTTGATCCACAGGCAATGACAACAGCTTATCAAAAGGTGATTACGATGTTAACAAATACATTGTATATTAATATATATGTTTAGGATTCTTTTAAGTAGAAACATAAATTTAGTGCAATTAAATTAGTAAATATTGTCTTAACAATAGAGTTATTGTGGCATATCCTGAAGGAAACAAGAAAGGATTAAAGACATTCCCATGATTTTTTACTGTTGGAGTATAGGTAGGTATTCACTATATTTCCAGAGAGAATGTGAAATTTTGTGTTTTGAGTCATGCAGTAATTTAGTTCAATATTAATGAAGGCACTGATGCTTGCCCCATCATGCCCTCCATGCCTACAATTCCACAGGCACAATAAGAGGACTTCTCTTATCTAGGAAAACTTTAATATTAAATGTTATTTATTGTTTAAAAGGAAAGAGAACGTGGATAAGAACTGACTGTATAAAAGTTTGCCAATTCATTAGCTTAACAAGGTCACATCAGTCCAGTTCATTTTGCACGCTGTCTCGGAGTCTGCCAGCTTCACTCTAAAATGAGCATTCCTGGTGGAATAGGATGGCTTCCAGCACAGTAAGAGTTTACTGCCTGCTCATTTGCATCTGCCTGTGCAGGAACTGGGGCAGCATAAACAAGTTGTCATGAGCGCTACTCTCACTGAACTAGTGGAACTAAATACCTCTCATTGCAGAGCGAAAACCTCTTACCTCCCCTTTCCCTTCAGAAGCATTTACATTCCAATAGTCTACTATATCCATCCCTTATGCTCGGTTAGAATCCTCCAGTGTGGTGCCTTTGATTTTGATTAGTACTTAAGAAAGACATTTAATTTCTCAGTTTTTATGATATACTTGTGCCATACTTCTGCAGCATATAAAGAAATTGTGCTAAACCCTATCTGTAAGAGATCACTAACATCGCATTAGAAATAAAGTGCCAGGGAGTAGTGAAGGGGGCCTGGAACATCAGAAACCCATACAGTGCTGCTGGAATAGCCCATTAATGTTTGCTGGGAACCTTGTAAACCTTAAGGAACAAGGTAATACTGTTTCACTTATTAGTAAAGGATACTATTTTAAAATTAACAATTTTAAGATTAGGATAGCTCTGTGGCAAATGCTTTTCCCATCAGTAATATTAAAAACTGCTTCAATTTTATATATTATTAACATTGTAATTCCAAACAGCAGCTTTTGTAACATGTACAAATTATTGTTCTGTATGAAAAGAGAGTCAGTTATTTCAGGTGCCATTGAAATTCAAGGAAAAACTGTGTTAATGTATTGCAAGGGAATGACGCTGAAGGACGTTTGCCTCGTTCTTAAAATTCATAGCATTCCTAAAAATATAAATCTTATATATTACTACAGTTTGACCAAAAACTATTTCCTTGCAGATATTTATGTAGTATTTTTGGGTTTGGTTAATGATAAATAGTTTGGAATGCTACCATTAACTGAAGAGGCAGTGTCATAACTCAACCACAGCAGGCATATATATGAATGAAAAGTAGTTTTGATAAGTAGAATCATAAAGGGTATAAAATTGGCAGAAATACAAAATTTTGCCACAGTAAGATGAGAATAAATAATTATGAGCAAGGACCAAAGTAACCTAAAATGATCACAGGTAAATTTGCTAAAGGCAAAATTCAGATCATTTCATAAATATTTACATTGAAAATAGTATTTAGATCATTTGTCAACTTGATAATGCTGAACTTCATTTTTTCATATCAATCATGGAATCTTTAAACTTAGAATTTAGATTTATAACAAAATACATTATACGTATCATTATACTTTGAAGGAATTAGATGAGAGCTTCTCCCAAATAACCAAATATGATCCTTTTTCAAGCTGAAAAAATTGTCAGTAAAAAAAACCCTGTTGATTCAAATATGTGCATTTATTATTTGAGTCAATGCTTTGAATTACCTTGTGAAGTTAATTAGACAACATTTAATTAGTATTGGGTATTTGTTGCTTATTAAATATATCTAATATTTTCATAGGAATGCTTTTTAGTATACAGATTAATTCAAGACCAAAATAGAGAGGTATTAGAGTTGAAATGTTTTAGAAAGACAGTAATTGGAAAATCAAGTGTTAGAAAATGTATGAAAGAAATTTAATGTAGTCATAGAAATATAAAGCCCATGATGCTCAGTTAAAGATCTTCCAAGATGAGTCTAATCCAACAGGTTAGAAGATCAAGAAAATTCACATTATCTGTGAATGGACTTAGAGAAGGATATCTCTCTTTAGGTAGAAAAGCAAATTAAGTGCTTTAAATTTCCATGTGTCAAATGGTTAAGATATTATGGTAGTGATTAAGGAGTTTGTTTCTCAATATGTCTATGAAATTTCCCAGTTCCTCCTATTGTCTAGCTGTGAGCCTCTATGGTGTTCTAATATTGCATTAGTGCTAATATTACAGTTATGATCTGTGGTCACCTATCAAGTTACAGTAAGACTAGGCACAGACTCTGATACTAGGGTTGGAAGAGGCAACAGAATAAGAGGCAAATTTCCCAAACCTCAGGGGGCCTGCCTTTTCCAGAAGGAAATGGAGGAGTAGCTGTGATGTGGAGGACAGATGGAGAAGGGGAGGAGTGCGAGGAGAGAAGGGATGGGAAACTGCTTTCTGCATGTAATGTATGAGAGAAGACAATATAAAAAGGAAAGAAAATTGCTGTTGTCACCTGGGTCATATTCCATGTATGGATTGTGTATTGAACAAGATACAGGCACATCTTTGACATGGGTGATTGACTATGTTAGAAAGCATAATTTTCATAGTTACCAAGTTCATAAATTTGGTGCTTCAAGAGGTAGGCTTTCTGGCAGATAAAATTCTATCTTCTTCTTTTTTTTTTTAATTCTTTTTTTTGGAGCTGGGGACCGAACCCAGGGCCTTGCGCTTGCTAGGCAAGTGCTCTACCACTGAGCTAAATCCCCAACCCCAAAATTCTATCTTCTTGTTCTGATATCTATAGCTGTGAACTGGAGGAATCATATAGTTTACAAAGGACTAGTGGATGATCAAGGTAGAATGTGTTTAATCCAAATGTGATAAAATGTGATAGATTCCAAAGCTCAGAACTTAAACTTTATAAACACTAGAGTTTTAGAATTCAGCTTGGACTTAAGGCTACTCAGAGGGAGGAAAAAGAAAAATCCATAGAGCTCTGAGACAGACTTTTGAGTTCCTAGGAACTGGTTATATTATAAATTCTTAACACCAAAATAATTAATAACACCAAACATAAACAACCACTGGAGAAATTTTAAGCATGTATCACTCTACTTATGCCTAAACCATAAACTTATGAAAATTTATTTGTTTTACTTAAATTATTTCTTCTGAAAGACTTTTTTATTATATCTCTTTGGGGTAAATAGCTGAAAAAATGGAATCAACACATTTTTTCTAGTGTCAAATTTATCAACACAATTGTATATAAGAAGTCATTTGCCATAGTTGTTGTCCCTGCAGATTTAGCAAATTGTTACTTGATGATGATGATGATGATCATATAACATGAATGAAAACAAATAAATATTACTTTATATTTTTACAATAAAATCACTACTTTCCAATGTCATCTATATTTTGAAACATTAGCTCTCTTTAAATCAGCCATTAGTACTAAGTCTAATGATTGTATTTTATAATACATAAACAATGATATATTTACCTGAAATTAGTCATTTCATACTGTTTTAGCAAATTGTGTAATTTTAGATTGTGTGTAATAAGAATCACAATGGTATAAGGCACAGTTTATGTAAACTCAGTAATTAATACAGAAATCTCAAGTGCTATCAACTGTCAAAATGAATATTCTTATAACTTAGGAAAAAAATCTGGCTTACTTCCTTGAACAATTTAGAAAACATTAGATAATTAGCCTTAAGCACACTAAATATATTCATAGATATGCAAATGAGATTCAAGAGGTATTATGCAAGAAATATTAGGGAATATGATCCTGGGTTGCTTGTTTCCTCTGCGGTAATAAAGAAGACAAATTACGGCAATGTTCATCTAAATAACAAAGACAATTGATCTTGATACAAACAAACAAAAATGATACAGAGGACTATAATACAGTTGATTCTCTTTCTCCTAAGGGAAAGTGTCATTTTGAAATATGTTCATCAAAATTTAATTGAAGTAAGAGTGTTCTACTTTTCAATTGCCCCTATGGCTTTGGAAGGTGTTACTCACATATTCAAATACTGACTTACTATCGATTTAAAATAATGATACTCAAATCCAAAAATTCAAACCCATGTGGGGCCACTGAGAAAGACCAGCTCAAAAAATGTCTAATCTAAAAATCAATCCTATAATTGTACTGTCATCATCTTAAAAGTGTCAATAAGTTAAATAAAACAGAGATTAAGATATTCATTTATGAAAACATCAAAAGTCATCTTCAACTTTATTCTTTCTTTATTTTTTTGGTAAGAACATGCATGTAATTTTACGGTTACAGTTTTTTTTATAAATTCATTAAGTTAAACTATTTCATATTATAGAACTACAGAAGAGTGCAATCTTAGCTAATTCTGTTATGCTTAGATTTACTTAATGACATTTATACAGTCAAAACAATATCTGAGGGCCTAGAATGCTATATGATAGATAAGATCTGCTGAATCTGTTATGCTATCATTCATTGCTCCTAATGGTGAATTTCTATATTTACTTAAGAGTCAAGTCACAGTTGATGAAGGTTTATAACATTTTATAATATAAAGCATATTAATATAGGAGAACAAGTTAAAATTTATATACACAGCTTACCATCTTTAAATGCCATTCTATCTTTGTAGGCAAAGAGAATAAAAGAAAATTCACCATTAATGATGAACTTTAAAGGAAAGTGAATTTCCATCAGTGCCAGTGGATGTGTCTGATGGTAAATTCAGGACCAAGTGTTTATAAATGAATAAAATTAACTTTTTAAGAGAGCATAGATACAGGAACAAGAATGTCCCTATCCTCACAACACTACCATTGTCGTAAAGGTTGTTTACCAGCCACTAATAAAGATATAAGATTCAGAGAAAAACTGTAGGTTTTAGCTCTTAGATTATTAACAAATAAGAAAAATATATAGCTATTAATCAGTTAATATAACTATTTGTTTGATTTCTTCCTTGGCTTATAACTAGGTTGGCTACTAAATTATTCAAATATAATTCTTTATTAAATATAAATTTCCAAAGATTTTTATTTTGTTCTAAAATGAGCTATTCTAGCAATGAAGCTTTTAATTTAATTAACAGGCGAGGTAGAACCACTTCTTCCATTGCACTGGGAGAAAACAAGAGCCTATCATCTGTTAGCTCCAATTAGTACTCACACATTCCCTAACCACACTAACCACCTCCGCTTTTGTAGTTTGTTCTAATTCTAAATCATATCATTGATTGAAACCATTGTCTGTTTTGTCTTTGTGTAGCTGTCTGTGTTATCAAGTACGCTAACATGCACGGAAATTTGGAGTTCTCATACAATATTCATTGGAATATTTAATCATGCACATCACTTGCAAGGCAAAGAAAAGCAAAGGTAAAATACACAAACATCCCAGCACCCACCCAGAAAACTCACTGAAAGGGACTTAATGATGTCGTACAACTTATTTTCTATGCTTTTATTTTATAAATTGTTTACTTTGCTCAGTATAAAACCAACCTATAAAAATATAATTAAAGTCACCTTCTGCTAAGGCAATATATACTTTATGTAATGTATTATTTCTGCAAGTGTGTGTTTAAAAGGCTAAGTGTCTCAATTTAAAAATCTAATGATGAGTTTGATAATCTTACTGTTTTAGGAGATCTAGCAATCAATCTTCTGTAACAGGCAAAATGAGTAGAAAAACAAGTGATCAGAAATCTTCATAAATGGTTGATTTCTATGTAATTGTTTATCCTCTTGTTAGAAAATGCTAAGATTTCTTAAAAGTTTACTAGTTCCTATCCTAGTTCCCCTTACTAGGCTCATCAGAGGAAAGAACTTGTTATATATGCATTAGTAACTAAATTCTCCAGAACCCATGGTTCAAGGAAAGAACCACGTTCCAGAATTTGTCTTCTTTTTATGGCATCCTTGTGGCTGTACTAACACACATTATATTCAAATGACAACAACAATAATTATGATGATAATAATAACAAGATTACAATAGTAATAAAGAAATAGAAAAGACAAATTAGTAGCAGTAGTTGTAGACTACTACTAGCAGGAGACTAGTAGTAATGTATCTTAACTTGTTTCCTTGAAGAAAACTGGTTCTCATAATTCATCGCATGAAGCAATAAAATTACTAAATTAGCAACTTGTACATCAACACACATCACCTCTACCTTCAAGATTTATCCATAAATCCAAAGATATTTTGTGATAAATTTCCCTTAACACCAATTTATTTGTAATCTTAAAATACCTTTTACAAAATGGCATAGCCTAAATAAAATCTTGTACTATATTAAAATTTTTGTCTCTGAACATTATTATCTCATTTTATAAACAACAAATGTTGATGTACCATTTTGTTTACCACAATATTTAGCTAAATATCAATCATTGAGTCTAACATCTTTCTTCTTCATGCAAATATCCACCTGTAGTTATGTGTACTAATGTTTGATTTTGATTTTGTTCTATTATACTGCACATCTGGCTTTGTGCCTGTATCATAATGTTTGTGTTCCTATGGTTTTATAATTCAGCTTGATATCTGATATGACAATCTATCCAACCTTATTCTTTTGTGCAAGATTGATTTTGCTACCCTTGGGTCTTTTTGGTTTCTTTGTTTCTTATAAATTTTATTGATTTTTATTTTATTTGGAAAATATCAGACTTTTGATTTGGGTTGCATTGAATTTGTAAATTTCTTTGGCAAGTAGATCATTTGAAGAATTTTAATTTCATGGATTCAGGAGAACTGTAGACATGCCAATCTTCATCTTCTCCACATGTAGAGTATAAAAGTGGCAATCTTACGTTGGTATTACCCAGCAGACATCAAATTGAACTTAAGATCTGTTCAATAGAAGCAAATTCATTTATGATGCTCTAAATGTAGCCAGAAGTCTAATGCTGAGTTCATGGAGCTTAGAGGAAAACTTTCTACTGCCACTTTCCTAAACTATTATAAAATATAACTGAATTCTAAGTGCTTACCCTCATTTCCACAGAGAAGTGAATCTCTCACCACTCATCAAAGAAGATTACTTTCTTTTTTTACTCTTTTAAATTGGATAATTTATTTACATATCAAATGTTATTCTCTTTCCAGGTTTCCCTTCCTCAACCCCTTATCCTATACCCCTTTCCCCTGCTTCTATGAGGTGCTCCCCCACCCACCCACCAACTCCCACAAGAAGCTTATTTTGAAAGCATATATTAGGGATGGGATTTAGCTCAGTGGTAGAACGCTTGCCTGGCAAGCGCAAGGCCCTGGGTTCGGCCCCCAGCTCCGAAAAAAAGAAAAGAAAAAAAAAAGCATATATTGACTTTTTCAGTAATATACAGCTGTTTGAAAAGTAGAGAACAACCAATTATCTATAGTATGTAAAACAACTGATAGACCTACAATGTTAACCCTGCACCTATGACTGTGAGAACATCGTGCAAGAATGGGAGGTCAGGTTGTCAAATCCCGATGATCATGATATATGCTGGGTCATGATGATTTCTATGTATGACAGAAAAACATACCAATTTTCAGCACTAAAGATGACTAAACAATATCTGTCCATTATGGCATGGCATATCAGTGTGGGAGGAATAAATTTCTCAAGGCTTCACTACAATATGAAATATTACAGATAATTAATGACTGCTAAATGAGGGATAATCAGCTTTCCCAAGGGGTAAGCCACCAGTTTTGTATGTAGAACTAGTATCAATTAAAAGACAGTTAAATTGTATAAATTCATTATAAGATGTTATGATAAATAGAAGAATGATATTTTAAGACAGGTGAAATTGTTGTGGATGACAGTAAATTTACTTGAAAATAAAACCAAATGCATAAGAAAAGTGTACTATTCTATAAAGATAAATAAAAATTCTCGTTGTGTCCTAATAAATTTGTATATGTAGATGACTAATTCCAAGAAAGGGGGTAGAGTTTTACTTCCTGATTTGTTACTTTGGAATATTGTTAAGATACTGATTTGATTCACCTCAGTTGGATGGAACCTAAGACACATTCTATAAAACAGTTTATTTATAACCTATAGCTACTTTTAACAGTTATATAATGCCTTCAATTTTAGAGATATATAACTTAATGTTAGATGCATTTATTTCTAAATATTAAGTTAAATGTCTTCAGTATAACTCTTCTGATAATTCTTTTAATGGCTGCTTGAAATTGTTGTTGGAATATTTATCACTATGAAAGCCTCTATCTGAAACTTTAATCCTTTTTTGTGGTGTTTCCAAGAAGGAAATAATACAAGCAATGCACCATTGGTTCAGTTTAAAGAAAATGGCCATCCATTCATTTTTCAAAACATTTTAAGCATCTTTTTTTAAGTTTCTTGACAGGTGAGGGCAAACAAGGTTCTTTGTCAATTTATGGCTTAGCGAATACTTATACAGATCCTCTGAGATTAGTGTAATCTGAAACTAATGTCCATTTCCTTTATGTTACAACTGGGCATTGAAGACTAATGTCTTCCTAGTTGGCTATATGTCTTCCAGACTCGTTTACCTGAAGCATAAAATGAAGAGTGATGAGCTTCTGGGGTGGACTTAATATTTAGCACATTAAAAGCTAATTTATTACATATTAATGTGACCTTAACAATACCATGTTTTCTTCATTTCATTTTACCTTTCGAGGAAAAGAAAAAAAATCCTAACAGGAAATGCCCAAGCTAACTTGCGATAGGTTGCATGTTTGGAAGTTTCATATGAATATATATCATACACACCAAGAGCTCATAGTCTGGCAGAGATGTGGGCTTTAGATTCAGAGACTCTATCTAAAATAGTAGAGTAATTCACCAAGATATATATAACCTATACGTGTGACCTCTGTGTATATACATGATTGTACACACCCAAATACAAATGTATAGTCATCCACACCAACTAACACAAAAACACATGGACACACTCACACACATATATAAAGAAAAAGTCCTTCTGTTTATTGATGACATAGAGTAGCTTTAGATGCTTGTTTACAGTGATGTCAAATTTTGTGACACAGTCAAATCTAGAAGGATAAATCATCTTTATCTGACCAAAACACTGACCAAAGTTGCTTAGGAAAGAAAGAATGGGTTTGTTTCAGCTTGCAGACTGAAGTCTACCATTGAGGAAAACCAGGTCCAGGCATTCAAACAGGAATAGAGCAAGGGACGAGGAATGATTCTCAGAATAGAGAGGCGAGGTGAACACAGTCATATTCATAGATAAGTAGCTCTTGGCAATTGAGATATGCTCAGAAAGAAAGCATCAAATTTCTTTAAAAGTTAGGACTGTCATTCCCATTGAATCAAATGCCCAACAATGGGAAAGGAACTCAGTCAATGCCCAGTAGATAAACAGGGACTCAAGTGGAAAGACAGTGTTACAAACCCAGAGTCAAAATTTCTGACCCAGAACTCTTTGGGTCTAAAAGAAATGAAGGGACAAAATTTGAAAAAGAGACTGAAGGAATGATGGTCTGATGATCTCCTAACTTGGGATCCATTTCATGGGAGGGCACCAAGGCCTGACACAATTATTGATGCTATGATGTGCTCACAGACAGGAGCCTAGCATGGCTGTTCTTTGAGAGGTTCAACAAGCAGCTGACTGATACAGAAGCAGATACTTAAACCCAAACATTGAACTAAACTCTGGGACCCCTATGGTTGAATAAGAGGAAGGACTGAAGAAGCTGAAGGGGAGGGAAACCTATAGAGAGACCAGCAATCTCAATTTAGTCAGACCTCAGGGAGCTCCTGAGACTGAGACACCAACCAGGAGTATACATGGGCTGGTCCACGGATCATGACACAGATAGAGCAGAGGTATGCCTGGTCTGGTCTTAGTGAGAGAAGAAGGGCTTAATCCTGCAGAGACTTGAGGCCCCAGGGAAGGGGGAGACATGGGGCAGAATGCTCCCAGAGGCAAGGGGGGAGGAGAAATGA
>NC_046156.1:148036122-148044971 GCF_011064425.1 Rattus rattus | reverse complement strand
TACCTAAAACATGCCTTAACAAATGATAATTTTGAGCCTAGAGGAAACTCAAAAAGAAAAATCTAACCTTGTATGTTTTCATTAAGTTTCTAGTAGTATCTATTCATTATTAATTCCTGTGCTGCAGTGTTTATAAATATCCATGAGTAGCTTTGCCAATATTAGAAGAAAATTATTATTAACATAAAGATTGTAGCTTTAATTTAAATTAAAAACTGTTGGCATCCATCTCAAGGGGTATCATCAATGCCTGACATACTTACTGATGCTATTATACACTTACAGACAGGAGCCTGGCATGGCAGTTCTCTGAGAGGCCCTACAAGCAGCTAACTGTGACAGAAACAGAAACTTAAACCCAACCATTGGACTTAAGTCAGGGAAACCTATTGTTGAATTAGGGGAAGGATTGAAGAAGCTGAAGGGGAGAGCGACCCCATAGGAAGACCAGCAGTCTCAAACAACCCAGACCCTAGGTGGCTTCCAGGAACTGAACCACCAACCAGGAGCATACAGGGACAGGTCCAAGGGTCCTGGCTCATATATAGCAGAGATCTGCCTGGTCTGCCTCAGTGGGAGAAAATATGCTTAATCCTAGAGAGACTTGAGGCCCTATGGAATGGAGAGTTCGGGTGGTATGGAGCAACTTCTGGGAGGAAATGGAGAAGAATAGGATGAGGAACTGTGGAACTCAGACCAGGAGGGGTGAAATGACTGAAATTTAAACAATTTTTTGAAAACATAAAAATGTATATTAAAAAAAAAACTGGGGTTGGGGATTTAGGGCTTTGGTAGAGCACCTATAAAGCGCAAGGCCCTGGGTTTGGTCCCCACTCGAAAAAAAAAAAAAAAAAAAAAAAAACAAAAAAACTGAAACATTTACCTGGCCTCAAATACATGCTAATTTGATACACATCTTAAATCTGAAGTCTGAAATCTAAAATAATACTAAGTATGTGATCATAATTTCATTTCCATAATTAATTCATCTTGGACACATAGAAATGCTGGATTCTTTTGAATAAAGCAAATATATGATCATTGATGATGAACTGATGAATCAATAAAAAACAATGAATTTTGTATGATGACTAATTTTTGACCTTGATGGTTTCTGAATTATTTGCATCTTAAATTCAAAATTCTAAAATTTAATTATTATTCCTTGAATTATTTTTAGTTGTAATCTATATTAATTGTTACTTGTCTATGAGTAGATAAGTCTTAGTAAATGCTAGGTAAAATAATTACTTTTTTCTTCAGATGACAATTCACACTTTCTTTTAATCTAGAGTATTGGATTTTCTATTATACCTTCTATTAGGAAGGTATACTGATAATTTTAATTTTATGGTGATCTACAAGGACTACTTGAAACAACAGATAACAAAGAGCCAGAATAAATTTTACATAGATTTTTCTCTATACAAACATATGAATTAAATTCTAAGAAAAAAATAAATGTGTGTCTTTTAGAACCCATTTTAGCCTGAGTAATTTGGGTCCAGTTCATTATGAAGCCTGAAGCATTTAATTAAAGTTGTAATAAAGAGAATATGAAGCCACAATATACAAAATTATTAGTTACAAAGAAATATATATATAATTCATGATGTATGATATACAATATATGGTATATGATATACGATATGAATGTATAGTATATAATACAAGTATAATATAATCTATAATACATGTATTATATAATATATAATATATATGTGTGTGTGTATGTAACAGTTTTACAATATTCTGGTTTATAATTTTGCAGCAAAGTTGATAGAGAAATTGTTTTCTGCCAGAGCCTGACAAATACAGAGGCAGTTTCTCACTGCCAACCACTTAATTAAGAATGGGGTCCCCAATAGAGAAATTAGAGAAAGAACTGAAGGATCTGAAGGGGTTTGCAACCCCGTAGGAAGAACCACAATATCAACCAACCAGACACCCCCCACCCCCAGAGCTCTCAGGGACTAAACTACCATCCCAAGAGTACACAGGGTTGGACATAGGCCTCCATCCACATATGTATCAAGAATGGTCTTGTCGGGCATCAATGGGAGGAGAGTCCTGTGGTCCTGCAAAGGCTCGATGCCCCAGTGTAGGGGAATGTCAGGACTGGGAGGTGGGAGGGGATGGGTGAGTCTTGGGGTAGCACTCTCTTAGAAGCAGGGGAAGATAGCAGGTTTCTGGAGGGGAAACCCAGAAAGGGGATAACACTTGAAATGTAAATTAAAAACATCCAATAAAAGAAAAAAATAAGAAAAGATAAAATAAAAAGATGTTGATAGACAAATTTAAGAATTTAGAAAATGATGTTATCTGTAAAAATCATGAATTTCAAATAAATGAAAATGTAGTACTCTATAAGTTATTACGGTCTGACTATTTACTAGAGTAAAGAAAAATACCAGACCTAATGGCAAAGTACAGTCCATTTTCTTCCTTACAGTAGCATAGGAGCTGTTTGGCAGCATTATTTTGGACTTAAATAGACACAAAGGCTAACTTTTGCAGGACATACTTTTGACTGCATTTTTAAGTGAAGTCACTTACCCTGTCCTTCTCTGTACGTTAAAGAAGAGTGCTGCTCACCTTTAGGGTCTCTCATTGCTAATATCTGTGTATTTTTAATTATTAATTTGGTAGAATTTTGATCTAAGAATCTTCAATTTGGTTAACTTCAAAGTTTACCTCAGTATAGCATGAATTAATTAAAATTGAACAGTTTGTTCTCAAAGGCAAATATATTTAAAAATACATGAGTGCTAGGGGGAAAAAAATTCCTTTGAATGTCTTAAATTTCCTAGACATCAAGGCATATTTTGGAAAAAAAAAAAACCTAAACTTATATTATATGTGTCCTGTGTATATTTCCGAAGTAACCCTGATTGTTTCATTATTAACGCTTCTGACTTAAGCACATGAGAAAGTTCCATTAGATTTTGCAAGACACAGCAACATTAGAACTGCAAATGTGTTGTTTTTCATCAACGTCTCCATCATTCCATTTTACCAATGACAACTCTGGAGCCAGATGCTGGGATGAAAGTCTGCTATCACAGACTGGGAGAGAAAGCACCCACCTGACTTTTCTGCTTAGCTGACATTACAAAAGGGAAAGGAAGCGCTCCTCCTCCATGCTGTCTCAAAATCCCTAACATTGAAAGGCCTTCCCTTCTATCTGCACTTTGGTTGTTTTCTTCTTGAGCTTCATGTGGTCTGTGGACTGTATCTTGGGTAATTCGAGTTTTGGGGCTAATATCCACTTATCAGTGAGTGCATACCATGGTGTTTTTTTTTGTTTTTTTTTTTTGTTTGTTTGTTTGTTTTTGTTTTTTGTTTTTTGGTTTTTTTTTGTCGTTGTTGTTTTGTGATTGTGTTACCTCACTCAGGATGACATATTCTAGTTCTATTCTTTTGTCTGTGAATTTCATGAACTCATTGTTTTTGATACCTGAGTAGTACTCCATTGTATATATATATGCCACATTTTATGTATCCATTTCTCAAATGTGTTTTGATATTTGTAAAAAACTTGAATATCATCACATGATTCTTAAATTTTATTTTATTTTTATTAATTCACTTTATATTCCTGTCACTGCCCCCATTACACCTGCCTTCCACAATCATTTCCCATCTCTCCCTATCTTGTCTGAGAGGACATAGGGACAAAATTTCATCAAAGTTTAGTTTTAAAGTTACATCACAGTTTTTGTGAGCTAAGTTTGTATGGGCTAGTTCAATCATTTGACGACAGAGTAATGAAAATGTTAATGTTGGAGTCCAAGAGTCATCTCATGAAGCCCACAAAAACGGATCTCAATCAGACAAGGATGGTTTATTGTTTATTTGTTTATTTACATTTCAAATGTTATTTCCTTTCCTGATTTCCAGTCCATAAGCCTCTGTTCCAAGACTGATCAATCTGAGCCTGACTCAGAAGCTGACTGAGACCATGATCCACAACCCACAGAACTTTTGAGCCTGAAATCTACAAATATTTGTTCCAAGTTATTTCACCAATAAGGATTTAAACATAGGGTACTTACTTAGGACCATCTGTGTTGTACGTTTATCCTATCCTTATTCTTTGGGGTATTCTACTGTGGCAGGGGAATTGCTCTACCTAACATTCATGTCTTATCTTGACACCCAGGAAGTTAGTTCCCACAAACATGACTCTCTGACAAAAAGAATGGCAATTCCCAAGAAGATTCTGGGAACTTAAAAATTATATTCAACCCTTACTCAAAATGGAAGTCTTATTCCGAATGCCTTCTTAGATTGGTGCAGGTACCTTTCTTATGTTGAGGTCCATCCCAGAGGTAGAATATTGTGGCTAATAATACAAAGCAGTCATAAACGAATTATATTATAATTGCATTCCAAGAACACCAAATCATAGAACATAACAGATATGCATTCAACACGTGCATGAGAAAGTTTCCTAACAGTAGTAAGAGCATACAAGAAAGTTTCTTCCTAATAGTAATAACAGCATAGCATAGGTTGCTAAACAGGCAACAATTTCTCAGGCCTTAACAGTTAAAAACAAAAGAGATATATAACTACTCAGGGATGATAAACTATAGTGGAGGAAAGTAGTTGTTTGGTGTATGCAGTTACATTCAGACAGACTCAGTCTGGGAAACTAACTAAAGATTATGAAAATTGAAAATGTATCAAATCAATGTTTTCTAAGACTTTACAATGTAAAGCAGGAAAAAGAAACCTGAATGACAACGTTGTTTAAATGATATAGACAATAACAGCATAGTTCACCCGGCAGTAAATATTAAGATTTTGTGTAAATATCATAGACAATGATAGTAACACTCACCTAACTTTCTATAGTATAATATCATTTCAGGTGTATTATGAGCTAGGAATCTTGATGGATTATTCTTCTCTTCTTAATAAATTTAGAGGTGACATTGAAAGTTAGCTAAATGGATCACCAGTCTTTGGATCAATATAGCCACTCATAGGTAGCAGAAAATTATTTTTGTGGGAAGCAAAATTGTCACAGTTTAAATTTATTTTACTTTAACTTAAAAGCATCATTTTATTGAGAAAAATGAATCAAAATTAATATAAAATACTTTAGCACATAAAACACTGCCTATAAGAATAATATAAGTAAAACTCATTTTCTATTAAAAATAATTTTTTCATATAGTCTATTCTCATTATGGTTTTCCCATCTCATAATCCTCCTACTACCTACTTACTCACCTACCCATATTCACATCCTTTTATTAGAATACGTACAGACACATACAATAATAATAGTAATGTTGCATAAAATGAACACAGATCAGAATTGGACAAAATAAACAAATAGAAAAGAAAATTCAAAGGAGCACATAATGAAACAAAGGCATACATGCTCGCCCACATAGAAATATCATAAAAACATAGAATCAGAAACTATAATATATATACAAAGGACCTGCAGCAACCTTCAGAAAAGTTCCTACTGTTACAGCTTATAATAAAGTGAATGTGTTAGATATGTATGTAGATTCAGTGTATATTTAATGTAAAAATTGTTATAAAATTTTGACACCAAAATTAGGCTACTATACTCTCAAGCTTCCTATTAGTAGCACATTTTGGTTTTTTATGTTTATTTTCTTTTGCCTTTTTAAACACTATGTACCTATATATTCCAGAATTGCCTGATATTCACTATATTCTCTACTCTGGCTTCAAGCTTGAATTAACTTGCCTCATTGTCCCAAGTTTGAGATCACAAGCGTGTGAGCCTTAGGTCACTTTGTATATGTTTTACATTAGAGTTTAGTTTGGGTTGATGTTGGTCATGATGATTTGGGAAACTTGAACAAAATATCCAATTAAGTATGTATATTAATAATTATAAATATATACTTGCAATTAAATGAGTCTAGTGATATTGTAAAATTTTGATGTGTGTTATGCATAGTAACAGAAATCATTTCACAGTACCACATTAATGTAAAATGTTTATGTAGGTTAAAGTACTTGGAATCCTAAAGAGTAAAAAGACTGTGTACATAAATAAACATGTAGCATTCTTCCAATTAATTTTTTGCTATCTTAAATTAAGAAATTGTCAAGCTAATAAGCATATGTCTTAATTTTCTCAGATGCATACTCATGCAGTTTGAAATATTATGATTGTTTGAAGACTGAATGACAAAATGCATTTATGTTTCTATACCCGATACTTCATATAGATGTGAATATATATATATATATATATATATATATATATATATATATATACAGTGCCTAAAATCATTCCTTCTAAACATATACCCAAATAAGCCAGTAGTCCATTGTTTCCTTTGTCTTAAAAAAATGACAAATTTTATTTTCAATTACTTCAATGTCCAGAAAGATAACTTCCAAGTTCCCAAGTTAAAAGATAAAAATAATAGTCATGTTCTGAATGTGTTTGTTACTGATTAACTAATTTTTGTAGTAATTTTAGTTTTCAGTATGTGTACACACACACATTCATGAGTTCATATACACATATATAGTCTTCTTATACACATATAGTGTAGGCAGTAAATATACATATATTGCTAATTATGTATCTAACAAAAGAGATGAAAATATGAAACTAATTAAAATGTAGAAGTATTTCTGGTAATAGGATATTTTTAATATTAATTTTATGCTAGATGCTAATCTAATCATATGTAATTTTTTACTTCTGAAATTATAGATAATTTACTAAATATAATGTCATAGATTATTTTATTTTATTTTGTACAGATTTATGTTTAGAAAGTAGAACCAACTTAAATACTAGGCTATGACACCTAATGGCATTACAATCATGACAACTCTGTCACAATAATTTACTTTTAACAGCATTGACTGGAAGACTAGATGGCATTGAGAGGAAATAAACAATTTGTGCTAATTTATAGCATATGCATTTTAAATATTTATGTTGAAAAAACCAAACAACAATGTAAACAAATATGTGCAGATATTAAGTTGCACTATTTGTGAAGGTATTTCAGTTATAATGAGTCTCTTGATGAAAATTAGAAAGTCATTCATAACTTGAAAATGATACAGAAGTTAGAGATCAGAGAGCTCGTCTTCAGAGACACCATTGCAATAGCATGATATTCCTCCAGGCCCAGCCACTAAATCCAGTGTCTTCAAGAAGCAGTAAACAATGTAATCTGTCTCAGACACTAACTTTTATTTATTTATTTATTTATTTATTTATTTATTTATTTATTTATTTATTTATTTATTTTGCTTTTGGTCATCATATTTTATTTCAGCAATAGAAACCAAACTGAAACATGAAGCTAAGGGAATATATCCAGTCATGTGACTTATTTTTTTCTCTTTCTCTTTCTCTATTTTTTCAATTGGGTATTTCTTATTTACATTTCAAATGTTATTCCTTTCCCCAGTTTCCTGTCTATAAGCCCCCAACCCTTCCCCTTCCCCTTCTATAAGGATGTTCCCCTCCCTATCCATCCCACCTTACAGAATACCTCCAGACAATCCCCTTCACTGGGGGGGTCCATCCTTGGCAGGACCAAGGGCTTCTCCTTCCATTGGTGCCCAGCAAGGCCATCCTTTGCTACATATGCAGTTGGAGCCATGGGGCAGTCCAGGTATATAGTCTTTGGGTAGTGGATTAGTCCCTGGAAGCTCTAGTTGGTCGGCATTGTTGTTCTTATTGGGCTGCAAACCCTTTCAGCTCCTTCAATCCTCTCTCTAATTCCTCTAACGGGGGTCCTGTTCTCAGATCAGTGGTTTGCTGCTAGCTTTCGCCTCTGTATTTGTCATGTTCTGGCTGTGTCTCTTAGGAAAGATCTACATTCGGTTCCTGTCAGCATGCACTTCTTAACTTCACCCCTCTTATCTAGTTTTGGTGGCTTTATAAATACGTTGAGCACATGTTGAGCAGACTCTGGATGGCCATTCTTGATAGCTGATTAGTACTCCATTGTGTAGATGAACCTCATTGTCTGTATCCATTCCTCTGTTGAAGGGCATCTGGGTTCTTTCCAGTTTCTGGCTATTATAAATAAGGCTGCTATGAACATAGTGGAGCATGTGTCTTTGGTGTATGTTGGAGCATCTTTTGGGTATATGCCCAGGAGAGGTATAGCTGGGTCTTCAGGTAGTGGAATATCCAATTTTCTGAGGAACCTCCAGACTGATTTCCAGAGAGATTGTACCAGTTTGCCATCCCACCAACAATGGAGGAGTGTTCCTCTTTCTCCACATCCTTGCCAGGATATGCTGTCGCCTGAAATTTTTTATCTTAGCCATTCTGACTGGTGTGAGGTGGAATCTCAGGGCTGTTTTGATTTGCATTTCCCTGATGACTAAGGATGTTGATCATTTCTTTAGGTGCTTCTCAGCCATTCGCCATCCCTCAGCTGTGATGAATGCACTTTCACACAGTGTGCCAAACAAACTAGAGTTTGTGAAACATAGTTCCTTTGGAGCTGTCTGCATTTTTATGCATCACCTACTGGTGCTTTTATTCCAAGTAATTGAAATTCCTGAGAAAGCCTATGATGAATATTGCTCCACATCTACAGGACAATAACAGGTGTAACTTAAATGGCAGCTTTTTAAAAGGAACTTTGTTTCTTACCAAAAAAATGAAGCAAAAGTATGTGTCACTAAAGAATCAGAGGAAATAGAATTAGAAATAAGGCACTATGATCAGAAATGTGTGTGTGTGTGTGTGTGTGTGTGTGTGTGTGTGTAAAGGAAGGAAAGAGAAATGACATATGAGGGAAGAAAGACTTTCAAAAGTGGGAAGGAGGGTTAAGAAAATGTAATAAAACTGAAGCTATAGCTCA